>NC_054701.1:28701630-28747734 GCF_016097555.1 Gigantopelta aegis | reverse complement strand
GGCCGCCAGGTTTGGTCGCCCCGCGAAGTCTTAGCGCCGCCTCCGGTTCCCTTGATCCAATGATTGGTACTCCGAAACCAAGGTTACAACAGCATGCTCCCGTTGTGTTTCAATGCGGTTTGACTAGGGGGCCCCAAAATAACGCAACCAGCCCCCAGGGGGGGGTAAAAAATCACCCCGCCGTAGACAATTATTTTGAAGGTCGGGTAAAAAAAAATAATTTTAAATTGCCAATCCACTTCGCCTTTTTCTTATTTGGGAGCTACAAATTCTAAAAAAATGGGCGGTCATTTTGGGCCGCGGGTGGGGTTACATCTTCAAATTTTACATTAAAAATTATTTATTTATTTAAAAAAAAAAATTAAATAACCTCTTTAAAAAAAAAACATTTTTAGGCATTCGTAAACACGAAAACATTCGTTACCCTCAGGATATCGGAATGTTTTCAAAATTATTTTTAAATCACTGGCAGGATTCTGCAAAGTAAGGTTTGTTGGGACTGACCCAACGCGGTGTTAACCACATGTAAAAGTGGAGCTAATTTTAATTAGTTGGTGTTGCCCCCTTAAATAAAACTACCATTTAGCCCAATAACACCCTGACCGAAAATTTCTTCCCCACGGATTACATAAACGCAAAAGTTTTTTAGGGCTTTGGGAAGTGCCGATAACCGCGAACCACATCAATACACCGATGTCAAATCACGTCAAAGAAGCAACAGAAAGACCAATACTTTTATCATTAATTTGTAGGTTGCCTAAATTTTAAACAAAGTCACTTCACGGGATTATTTTCCCTACATTAATAATCTTGTTTTGACATAACTTACCCACGGAAATGGTTAATTCCGGTAATTTTCACACGACGTCAGTAATAGCCCCTTTTATTAATTAGTGAAATTAAAAATTTTAATTTTATGTGGTTTTGGTTTAAATAATTTTAAATGATTATTTATAAAAATAACTAATTTTTTAAGGTGGCCAATAAATTTGCCGGGTAATCTTTAAAGTACCGTTTTCATTCATGTTTATTTCCCTCGATATAACGCCAACCCTCAGTATCCGCCATCCGCCAACGACGTGTTTGAACCGAACTCCATTTAGCCATTATAATTCCCTCGATTTTGCCGCCAATGGTCTGGTCACAAAGTTGATTATAGTGACATAATTACTAGCGATCTGTTGAATGGGGAAATCCTAACTCCGTTGTACTCTGGCAGTACACACTGAATCTGTTTTTGTTTATTGTCTAGCAATTAACGGATGTAAATGCTAGAATTGTTTAGGCAGGCGCGGTGTTTGTGTCCAATCAACACTCGGTATAGAAAGAACATCCGCTATAGTAATCACGTGACAGAGGGGTGCATTAGATTCATTATTTCAATCGCGGATTGTTCTATCGGGTCTTTGAAGTGCTGGCAACAACGACTCAAGTTTAATTAATAAACAGACTTTAGGTAAGTTTTATTATGCTCAAGCATATTTCGATCATGGCCTCATGTTAAGTTGCTATTTAGCTTTGGCATAAATGCGACGACACCGGTAACGCATTTTAATACAGCAACATTCGATTCTTGATTCCCAGTCATGCAGCCCTTGGAGACGGACGTTGTCGACTGTGCTGTGCGTTTACCCCCCCCCCCCCCCACACACACACACACACACCTGGGGGGACTTATCGCAACCTATGGCGCTCTGCTGGAGTATCGAGTCTCGTACACCGGGTCACGGGCAACCGTGACCTTGGTGTACGGAGATAGAATTCCGAAGAAAGGAAGGTGGAGGAAGAGGAGACGTGCGCCAGCGGCGGCGCAGGGGGAGTCAAAACCGGTGGCTAAACCGCCGGCGGCGACTCCTTCTGTTGGACCGCCCAACGCCGCTCAACCGAGGAAGAGGACCAAGACGGAAGAGGTTCCGGCCCCGGCTGTCTCGGTTTCTGCTCCCCAGGAAGAGGACGAAGTGAACGAGTTGGACACGGCTATCTGCGTCACACCGTTCAACCACCCCCTGCACCTGAACCTACTCAAGCGCTTCCGGACTTGTCGCCGATTAAGTCGTCGACACCCGTTGAGGCGCAGGCCCGGAAGGGGACAGTTGTGAAGAGGAAGGCGACCACTCCTCCGAGTGCCATCCCAGCCAGGCCAAGTCGCCCCTCTCAACCGCCGCAGCCGGAGACGAAACCAGTGGAGCAGTGGTCACTGCAGGCCGGCCGACTCCAACAGCGATACCAACAACTGGTCAAGACGAACCTGAAGGACGCACGCCAATTGATCAGCCTCCCAAAAGAACAGGCCTGCCAGACGGACGAAACGAGGAGGGACATAGCGCAGTTTGCGTTTCCATCCGCCGGAACGGAAGACACAACCAAGGACTGCTGCTATCGGAGATGGACAACCCGACACTACATCGAGTCCTGAAAACCGCCGCGGGTCCACACTACCGTGCCATCACCAAGACTCCGCTTACCGGCAGTTCCTCCCGCACCTTGAGACCACCGACTACATCGGATCCCCCTAGACGCCAACCTTACCTAGGACAGGTATCAACCTCCTTTTTTGGGCTAGTTGGACTTAAAAATGTTCGATGATTGTTCAAAATTCTTATGTTTATTTTTTTATAAATAGTCCGACGCACTTTACTTTGGCGCCCGTTCAATTGCTCACATTCACCTTAAAAACTTTTCGACCGAGCAGTCTCAACTACTTTTGGCTTTAATTTTAGTGTCCAGACATGTTTTTGGATGCAGTTATTCTCGGTAGTCGTAGTTTGTCAAGTTTTCACCAAGGAATCGAAACTTAGCCAATCACAGCTTGGCCCCACTTGGTGCTACGATTTGGTCCGCGCTTTCGCCGGAATCAAACTGCAGACTTAGACTTTTGACAAGTTTCCCAAGGAATCGAAATTCAGCCAATCACAGCTAGGCCTCACTTGGTGTCTGCTATTTGGTCCGCGCTATCGCTGGACTCTACTAACTGGCTATTTTCCAAATTCTGCCCACCTCAAACTTACCCCCCCCCCCCCCCCCCCCCCCCCCCCCCCCCCCCCCCCGCTCCGGAGTTAGTCACTGGCGAAGTCCGAGGCTAAATCGTAGTGGGCGTGCCTGAACCTTCGTGGATAGGGGCACGTTAATAGAGTTGCCCATTGCCCAATACAGCAACTGACAGTGGCGATCCCTCCTGTTGACCCACCTGCGGAAATGGACACGGGACACGTGATAATCACTGAGCCCCCAGCCAGCCCAGCAGCACCTCCGCCAGTTGTTGTTGTCCCAGCGGCCGGGCAACGAGAGTCCAAAAGGAGGAAGGTGTCATCTGTTTCTGAAGCAGATACATCCGAACTTACCGACTGGACCTTAGTTTGCGGCCAGCTATCATCCAGATACCGGGACATGGTCATCGGCGACAGCAGCGACACCACGCGCCTTAGGGGAGTGTGGTCTGTTAACCAATGGCGCAAAATGCCGGATGGACCAGGAAGATACCAGATCCATATAGCCAAGACCTCCGGCCAACTCTATGTGACTGCACAGCAGGACGGACTGTACAGGCAAGGGCTCCTGAGTCCTATAATGCCCAACGCAACCATTCATAGGATTTTGAAGATCGTATTACGGGGCATGTACCCAGGAGCCATCGACAGGAACATCAAGCTGTTGACTGAAGGACTCCCCAGCTTCAAGCCTGAACAGTCCATCAACTCGCCATGAGTCCTGCTACGCCAACCTTAACTAGGACAGGTAACCTCCTTTTTTGGGCTTAGTTGGACTATAAAACTTTGCGATCTTGATTCAAAATTCTTATGTTTATTTTTTTATAAATAGTCCGACGCACTTTACTTTGGCGCCCGTTCAATTGCTCAAAATCACCTTAAAACCATTTCGGCCGAGCAGTCAAAATTACTTTTGGGTTTAACTTTACAGTCCAGACATGTTTGGATGCAGTTATTCTACGTAGACTTAGTTTTTTGTCAGGTTTTACCAAGGAATCGAAATTCAGCCAATCACAACTGACCCCACTTGGTATCTACGATTTGGTCCGCGCGTTCGCTGGACTTCAATATGCAGACTTAGACTTTTGACAAGTTTCCCTAGGAATCGAAATTCAGCCAATCACAGCTTGGCCTCACTTGGTGTCTGTTATTTGGTCCGCGATCTCGTTGGACTTCACTAAATGGCTTGTTTCCAAATTCCGCCCACCTCAAACTTATCCCCCACCCACCCCCCACTCCTCCTGTCCCGGAATTGGTCACTGGCGAAGTCAGCTAAATCCAGGGTGGGCGTGCCTGAACCTCTGTGGATAGGGGCACGTTAATAGAGTTTCCATTCCATTCCAATACAGCAAAATGGATTTAAAGCGAAAACGTATCGTATTAGACGCGGTTGAAAAAAGACAAATTGTTCAGTACTCTAAGATAAATTCAACTAAAAGTCAACAAGATATAGCCAATCACTTTTCAGCGTTGTGACGGCATTCGTTTTGTGAAACATGCTTGGGATATTGTCAGTGCCACCACCATCAAAAATTGTTGGATTCACACAGGGGTTGTTCCTCGGGACCCTCATTTACGACTTGCACCAAGCACCAGCCAATGAAACGACAGCGTTGCGAGATCTGGTTGGTGACGTCATGGGCCGGCTTTCAATCGACGAACAGCTGAGAATGGATGTTGATGAGTTTGTCAACATTGACAACGAAGCAGACATTTGCTAATATCAGCGACGAGCAGATTCTTGAAAGTGTTAAACAGATTCACGACGAAACGACTGATGACCAGGAAGAAGTCCGACGCTGAACCGGAGCCCATATATGTCATATTCTTGACATTCAGCAATTTAAAAAAAAAATTAAGTTTGGTAGTAAATCCAAGGTACCCTCACTATACCGCCAACTCGATTTAACGCCAACCAATGTTCAACGTCAACAAATCGAGGTTATACTGTATATATATATATATATATATATATATATATATATATATATATATATATATATATATATATATATATATATATATATATATATATATATATATGTATATATATATATGTATATATATATATATATATATATATATATATGTATATATATATATATATATATATATATGTATATATATATATATATATATATATGTATATGTATATATATATATATATGTATATGTGTATATATATATATATATATATATATAATTTGTTTTAAATTAAAAAAAAACAACATTTAATGCCAATAACTAAGGTTGATAAGTATACATGACATTATGTAGTGTTCATATAACTTATTGTAGTATTTTTTAAAAACTTGTGTTAAATCGTGTGCAGTTAAAAAATCTCATGTTTTTTGACAACATCTCCTGCTTTTTCAACACACCTCCTGCATTCTCTTGACTAAAAGTTGACAGGTCTGGCACTGGTGCAATGGCAGAAAGGAGACATAGCCCAATGGGCCCACAGATAGGGATCGATGCTAGACCGAGCGCGCATCAGCCGAGCGCTTTACCATTGGGTTACGTACCGATACGTTTCAAAATTATCAAATGTTTGACAATCGATGATTTAACACAAGTGATATCTACTACTGCATGTACTTAAATAATGTGCACTGCTTGTCATTACATTATTTAATAACCCGTACCGAGTACTCTGCCGTTCGAGGGCTAGAAGGAAATTTGGACGGTTATAATCGTTCTCGGCCGTCGGTGATAACTGTATAGCTAAAACACGTGCTGCCTACCTGCCTACCACCGGGTAGGCAAAGATTCCCGCTCTAATACAACATTAGACTTATGTTTGACGTTAAATACCATTAAACGCCATTACATTGATCATTTTTTGGTTTGCTGATAACAAATATTTGATACATTAACCTGTCAGCACCTACGGAGCCCTCCAAATATCCGTTTAGCTCTCGAACGGCAGAGTGCTCGGGCTAGATCTTTATATCGCTCAAGGCCACCAACCGGTAGCATCAGAGGATTGTATACATATAACAAATATATATATTTATCATATAATATCTTACATGTTCAGTGTAATCAAAGTATGTGATATTTTTCAGATCACACACTTTAAGAATTTAATAACTTTGCAAATTAGATGTAAATTAATCGAGGTCACGGCACTAGATTTATTGACATTTAAGCAAACATACTTGGGTGATACTCCATAATTGACGTATGCATTCATAGTCATCAAATAAAAACATTTCAATAGCAATTTTACACTGAAAGCTGTCCAGCGTTCAGAAAACAACAACAACGTTATGCACTAGTTTATTTTGATGTAAGGACATCCATTCGAAAAGACACCGCGCCACATATTCTTACGTCATTTGAATATCTAGTAATGGCGGACTGGAATTAAAGTTGCCTGTACAATTTACAAAAACACGTCGTATTAAGCTTGAGATTATATGATAAAGAGATTATTACCCTCGTGTGTTTCGGTATCGTCAATATCATATATTAGGAATAAAAATAATATATAATGCTCGCCAGAGGCTCGCATAATACAATTTGTATTCCTAATATATGATATTGACGATACTGAAAAACACTGTGGTAATAACCTCTATATACACTTACGTCAAGACTGCAAGAGTCATATCTCTGTAGTATATATGAACATAAATAGATGCAAAATTTTAATAAGCAATAACAGAAAATCAAGCAAAATGAAACAGGTTTTTTTCAGGAGGAAAAGTTACTATTCATAATGGGGTTTTTTAAGAGTACTGACACGTTTGCAGTTGAAGAGTTTTTTTCATTTTAATCATATTAGGTTTGATAAAATAATATTTTTGAGCAGTCTCATTTGCGCTTCTTTATTACAATTATACGTACATAACTTACATGTCCTTTGTTCTCTCAATTATTAAGAAATGCCTAGATCAACGAAATCGAAGAAAAATAATATAATTTTTCTTGTTTAAGATGTCGAAATAACTTTTAAATTTTATTCTCGTTAAAGAGTATATATGTGGAACACTTTCGGTAATGCTACTATGCCAGTTTTGAGTAAACTGGTCTTCTAGTCGTAATTTTATAGTTATTTTTAAATGTGACATAGACACAAAACATTGTTACAACCAAGTCTGTAAAGTGTGTTTCTAATATATACAATCTATTTTTATTCTACGCCATATTGAATAAAGTCATAAAACATCAGGGATAATTTTGTAATTTTACCTATTAGAAGTCAAGCCCAGAAACAAACCTTTATAAAAGTATATACGGTAATCAAGTACAGGGGGATTCTTCCAAACTCACCATATAATATAAAAACAGGGATGTTTTTAAAATTATATATGGAGTTTTTCTACCATATTATCCTTTCCCAGCCACCGTAATATCAAGGTTTTCAAAGGCAATGGTACATGTATACAACTGATTTGCTGTAATGCAACATAGAACAGTTATTTATATCATGAATAACACTGGCGGGGAATTAGCAGCGGGCAGTGTAACCAATGTGTGTTCGTGACTTACATACGCGTGTGCCTCTCTATATATATACTTCCTCTATCTCCATTGTCACGGTGTGTAACTTTAAATTGAAAACAAATATTTATTCCTCCATGGGCATGTCACCATTCCCTTAGGCACAACACACTCACTTGAGGACACCTTTTGTAAACATTACTGCAGAAACCAGATAGTGTGTGAGAATATAATTATACTGGTGGAAAAAACGTTAAAGGGACATACCCTAGTTTTTAAACACTAAGACATATTTTGGACTATTATAGCTGTTTTTAATAGCTGAAATCATACTTTACTTAGATTTTATGGTTTAGATTATCAATTTCCGTACATTCGAAGTGTTTATGGTCATCCTGGTATTTTTAATATCACAAAATGCATTTCTCATATTTTTAAAAACGTACGTGCGTCTGAGAAGTATAAGTTATGGAGTCGAGTTTTAGTCTATTTTTAGATGGTATTTCACCATTTCAAAGCCACAGACTCATGTTTCACTCAATTATAACTTTATCAAATGTGTTACAGGTTTGTAGATTAACAAAACTTAGTGTTAATTTTCACGGGTTGAAACTAGGGTATGTCCCTTTAAGCAATCGAACATAAGGCTGGTAGGTACCGGCTCCCAGCAAGAGCGAGTTTAATGACTCGATTAGTAGGGGTAAGTTCGCTAAACCCACTTCTCTCACAAACCACCATGCCAGACAGACAGACCAGATAGTTGAGATGTGTGCCCAGGACAACGTACTTGAACCTTAATTCAGTTGGATATAAGCACGAAAATTAGTATAAATGAATGAATGAAAGACAGTGTGGATTTCCATCACTCAGAAAAACTGGTACCTGATCGTCGTCAACGTGATGTCACGCCTCTGAACGTTTTCGAGCGATGGGTATACTTGTGGTTGGCATGGGACAAAACATTATTGCTAGAACTTGTTGTGTTCATCAGTGTTCATCAAAACATCATACAATGTCTGCGGATATATGTTATTCACCGTTTAGGCACACTAGTGTTTTGTCACGTTCAGGGAGTTTATGTGTGACGTCACGTTATAAGGTTAGTACACACACCCATCCCCAAAACTCTTTCCTGTCTGGACGGAGGAGCCGGTGAAAGTACACACCTGCGCCCACGACAGGCGTGTGCTACAACAGCTTGTTTTGAATGAGCATGTTAAAACTTATGACCTGATCCACGGAGTCATTTGGAAACGACAACCCGAAACATGAAGTCTGACAACCCGAAGTCTGACAACCCGAAACATCATTGAGCAGAGTTAATACTTTGAGGGAAGAGTTGACTAACTGATATTTATGAGTCATATTTTGTTAATATATTATATATAGTTTTTAAACCACAAGGGCGGGACGTAGTGGTAAAGTGCTCGCTTGATGCGCGGTCGGTTTGGGATTGATCCCCGTCAGTGGGACAATTGGGCTATTTCTCGCTCCAACCAGTGCACCACGACTGGTACATCAAAGGCCGTGATATGTGCTGTCCTGTCTGTGGTGTGATGCATATAAAAGATCCTTTGCTGCTAATCAAAAAGAGTAGCCCATGAAGTGGCGACAGCGGGTTTCCTCTCTAACTATCTGTGTGGTCCTTAACCGTATGTCCGACGCCATATAACCGTAAATAAAATGTGTTGAGTGCGTCGTTAAATAAAGCATTTCCTTCCTTCCTTAAAGCCGCACACCCTAGTTCCATCCAGCGAAAATAAATTATAATTTGGTTAATCTACAAACCTGTAACACACTTAGATCACGTTTTTATCAAATGGAGTGAAAAAGCAGGTTTTATATCGATAAATACCATGGGAATCCCCATGTCCCAATTGCTTGAAATAATTTTGAAAGTTAGTATTCTGATGTCACCGGTAGATGTCGCTCGAAGCACAACAATGCCTACGTCACGACAAATTTCACAAAGTGCGCACAGACTTGGGGTGCGTTCTTTTCACCTCTAATGGACATGTTCCAACTGTTCTGTCCTGGTTGTATCCCCTCTCCAAATATCGTAAGACTTAGCAAAATTATTTGTTTTAAGGGTTTGTAACGTTTTGTATTGAGACACTTACTTGTCTGAACTTTATTGTCACTGAAAATGTTCACGAACTGTGAAGAAAAATCTCACAAATGAACAACAACAAATCGGATGTTGATTGCGCGAACCGTGCACGAGAAAACAAACCGAACCAAAATGATAACGGTCACGTGGTATACCAACGTCTGTGACATTGAAATGGAAATATCCCGTCTAAAATTAGATTAGACCTTGTCTGCTCAACGGTTTTTTCTCAAACATGCGTGCGTTTTTAAGAAATAAGAAAAATGCATTTTGTGGTATTACAAAAAACCCAGGATTACCAGGATTACCAAAAAACACTTCAGGTGAATGAAAATGTATATTCTAAATAATAAACGGTAAGTAAAGTGCAATTTTATTTGTGAAAAAAATGGGTTTAATAGCGAAAAACAACGCCGTAATGGTTAACAACTAGCCGTAACTAGGGTGTGTCCCTTTAAACCACAAATGTCCACAAACCACCTTGTCGCTTATGACATTTTATTTGGTGTAGTACAACCATTACAGCTAACCTTGTTGTTATTGCTATGGCTGACTGGTCAAAAAGGTGAGGACTCAATTGTCTGTCAGAGGGTTTTAGACCACACAGGTGAGGTATGCATTCGTGTTGATTTGTCGCTACTGCAATCATTTTATTTAATTGATCATCAGCTTATTTTTCGTTCTTTTCATATTGTCCCTGTTTATGTGAGAGTACATATAACCGATCCCTTACTGCTTTATATGGTAGGTGTTTAGCACATAGAGGAAGTGTGACGGCCTGTTGCTAGCTGCTGGTTCTATCTATAAAATATATTTAACAAACGATAGTCCATAAGCGTACAAGACCGGGGGCGGGTTGGGGGGGCGGGTTGGGGGGGGGGGGGGGGGGTCTGGAGCAAATTCTCAAATTCGGTCAAAAACGATAGAGATATTCGGGCAAAATGTTCCAGGCAATGCACCACGACTGGTATATCAAAGGCTTTGGTATCTGCTATCCTGTCTGTGGGATGGTGCATATAAAAGATCCCTTGCTACTAATGGAAAAGTGTAGCGGGTTTCCTCTCTACGACTGTGTCAAAATTACCAAATGTTTGACATCCAATAGCCGATGATTAATAAATCAATATGATTTAGTTTTATTTCATTTCAACTTATTTTCGTGCTTATATACAATTAAGGTTCAAGCACGCTGTCCTGGGCACACACCTCAGCTATCTGGGCTGTCTGTCCAAGACAGAGGGTTAGTTGTTAGTGGTTAGTGAGAGAGAAGAGAATATAATGGTCTTAAACCTACCTATTGAGTCGTTAAAACTCGCTCTGGGTGTGAGCCGGTACGGGGCTGCGAACCCTGTACCTACCAGCCTTATGCCCGGTGGCTTAACCACGACGCCACCGAGGCCTAAATAATAACGCTAGTGGTGTCGTTAAACAAAACAAACTTTTTTAGCTATAAAATATTTTTTAACAAACAATAGTCCATAAACGTACCAGACGACTTAGGGCGGGATATAGCGGGGGAGGGAGCAAATTCTCAAATTCGGGCAAAAATGATAGAGATATTCGGGGAAAATGTGCTAACCTGAGGCCGTTTTACCATGTATTTCCATCAGTCTACCCGCAAAATCAGTTGTAATCCATGTAAAAATGCGTAGAGATTCATTTGCAAACCTTTACAACTATTTCAGTTTGGCAGTAATGGTATTATGAATAAATGTTGTTATCCAGATTCGGGCATTTTCGTTTAATTTGGCCAACAACCAGCCTGCCTCCTTACAATTGTTTTTTCCTAAATGGGAGCCCGTACGCCCATAAATGTTTTTAACAAACAGTACTGCGTTGTTGATACCTGTGGCAGACATATCTCTTTGTTGTAGCACAATATTGACATTTACGACCGATAGAATATTTAACTATAGTCCGTCATCATTCTATAAATAAGGTGGGTTTTTTGTAAATAATTTCAGTTTGGTTTGAAGTAAGAAAAAAAGTGAACGTGTTTCGGAAATATCCCCCCAAAATACTATTTGTGTGTACAATGTACAAATCAGTCGACTCAGAAATAAATAACTTGTAATAAATTCCATAGCATAAAAAAAAGACGTTCCCTATGAGACGTAAGTTATAGTACTGTTTAAACTACTGCTATCTGGTGAATAACATGGCTATTTCGATATTTCTTCGACGCATTCAAAACATTTTATTTACGGTTATATGGCGTCGGACATATGGTTAAGGACCACACAGATATCGAGAGAGGAAACCCGTTGTTACCACTTCATGGGCTACTGTTTTTGATTAGCAGTAAGGGATCTTTTATATGCACCATCCCACAGACAGGATAGCACATACCACGGCCTTTGATATACCAGACGTGGTGCACTGGCTTAAACGAGAAATATTATTCGACAGAGACGAGACCCAGCCCGCTGCCGCGACATGGGTTACTCCTAACGATACCAGTAAAGGATATTTTATATGCATTTCACCATAGGCAGGACAGTATAATTATACTAACGGCCTTCCATGTACCAATCGTGGGCCACTGGTTGGAACTGGAAATACGAGTAACCCGTGTGTAACGTCCTGCTTCTTGATAATCTGTAAATGAGCTCTGCTACATTCATCGAAAGCCAAAATACAATTTATTTTGGGGTTTTTCCTAACTTTAAAGCCCATTTGGGGCGGGGCGCGGGCCAGTGATAAAGCGTTTGCCTGACGCTCTGTCGGGATAGGATCGATCCCCGTTCATGGGCCCATTGAATTATTTCTCGTTCCAGCCAATGTACCACGGCTGGTATATCAAAGGCTGTGGTATGTGTTGTCCCGCCTGTGGGGTGGTGCATATAAAAGATCCCTTGCTACTAATGCAACAATGTAGCGAGTTTCCTGTCTAAGAAATTCGATATTTACACTAGCAACCAGTAATGTTTATAAATACAGTGGTGGGTCTGTGGGAAGGGGTTTAACCCTTCTTTTTTTAATAAGAAACACTAACATTTGAGTCTGCCCCTATCGAAATCCTAGATCTGAGACTGAAATGTAATGATGATCATTTTCAGATATAAAAGTTACCAAGCATTTAATTTGCGTCAATAAATTTTATACAAAACGACAATTAATCAGTTTAATTGTTTATAAATAGATACACGTTGATACAACTAGTCATATTAATATATTTTTTGTTTTTAAATCGTTTATCTTTTTCTTAATGTTCATCATTTTGAAATACACGTAATGATATTATGTTAATGTAACTAAAGAAAATAACTATTTTTGTTTCAGCTTTCGAGTCTAGAGAGATGAACGAAAGACACTTTATCATCTAAACGTCACAATGTACACCCGAGTTCCTCGAATAGACGCTTTCCTGCGTGTACTATTTCTCGTGGTCTGCGCTTCCTCGGTGAATCTAAATGAGAAGGTCTGTTTATTCAAAGGAACAAATGCAATTTGCTCGCACCATGGGGCAAGATTGTGGTACATACCACGAATCCCGCCCAACATTACAATCTTGTATTTTAACTTTAACGTCCTGACGCATGTGACAAAGCACACGTTTCGCAACATAACTGGAGCAAATATGAAACTGCAGACATTACATCTGAATTTTGACAAAATCCAATACATCTCGCTCGGTGCATTTGGTGTTTTTAGACACCTCAGTAACCTGAGTCTCACTGGAAATCACATCAAGCCTGTGATTCTTGCTCACGCTTTCACTGGTATCAGCATAACTCCTGTTCAGCGCCTGGATATGCTTGACATGGGTATGGACAATATTCCTGAAGGTTTCTTTCGAAATTTAAACTCATCGAAGATTACACATCTTCATATGCATATGAACAAGTTCTTATTTTTCGACATCGCTCACCTGCGTTTTATAAGCAGTTTGGTTCACGTGGGATTAAGTCAGAACTATATAAGTTATGTTGTTATGCACGAAAATGACACTTTGAAGGAGCTAGATGTTGGTTATAATATTTTTCGAAATGTATGTAGCCATGCAAGCACTGTACCATCGTTAGTATATCTGAATTTGAATTTCGACTCTATCTACTACATAGAGGCAAATGCATTCGATTGTCTCCCAAATCTTCAACATTTAAAAATGAACGGCAATTTCCTTACAACTCTTACCACGAGCTTATTCTCTAAACTACCAAATTTGATCACGCTTCACTTACAACATATTCCTGTATTAAAATATATCGACAGATTTGCTTTTAACAATAGCAATCTTAAGCACATTTATTTAAATAACGGTCTTTCTGCATCTACCGAAATCCACAAAGACGCTTTCGGTGGGTGTAGCAGTCTTACTTACATAGACCTATCTGGAAACAATTTTAAACTAGCTTCTCCGGAATTCTTAGAAGATCTCTTTAAGCCAGTCAGTGGAAATTTGGAAACTCTCCGTATGATAGAATGTTCTCTACCTCGTATTCCACCTGCAATCTCAACAATGAAAAAGCTCAATTTTCTTAATTTAGGCATAAACTCGATCACCAACTGGGACAGTGGAATCTTCGAAAACTTAGAATCTCTGAAAGAGTTATATCTGAACCAAAACCACATTACGAAGGTCTCGGAAGCGTCAATACCGAATAAAGTACGCCAAAGGATGCAGACAATTGACTTGTCATCAAATCCATTCTATTGCAGTTGTTCCCTTTTCTGGTTTATACAGTGGTTTCGTAATAACCAAAGTCTGTTTAATCACTCACTGGGAAGTTACGAGTGCGCAGGTCCAGACAAACTAAAGATGGTGGACCTGAAAATGACGGAACGGACATGTTTACTGGGATTCACTGCACGAATGCTCATCCTGTTCGGGTGCAGTTTTGTAACAACGGCTGCCGTAGTAATTGCAATAATATATAAATACCGATGGCATCTCCGTTACTTGCTCTACATGGCATGCATGAGCGGTGGAAATAATGTAACGAATCAGGATCGGGAATACACTTACGACGCATTTGTACTATATTGTGCCCACGATGCTGATTGGATATTTGACGTAGCAGTTCCAATTCTTGAAAATAGGTATGGCTTGAAATTGTGCCTCCACGAACGGGATTTCGAGGCAGGACGACTCATCATAGACAACATCATGAACTGCATAAATCAGAGTCGAAAGCTTGTTGTTGTTCTCTCGAACAGCGTCTCGGAGAGCGAGTGGTGTCATTTTGAAATGGACATTATCCAGAGGGAACTGCTAGAAAACAGACGTCAACTGCCAGTGGTTATCATGATGGAGGAACTGAACAAACGGCGGATCACTCATTCCATGTCCGCCATACTAATGAGCACCACATGCATCAAGTGGGTTCACGACCCTGCTGCTTCTAGACTGTTTTGGGAAAATCTAATCCATACTCTTCGACGATAATGAAGTGAAGCCCAATGCACTATATAGTTTGATTAATGTTTTTTGTTTATTTTTACTGGGAAATTGTTTTTTCTTAACCAATGCATATATACCAAAGGTTAAAATAAAAATTACATTTTATTGACCAGATAAGAGTTATAGAGAGAGACATTAGAAGAGGATATGTATTCTATTTTTACAAATGTGAGTCATATTTTATCAGTGAAGTCCCCTATCGCGTCTCACAACTAGTGCTTTTGTGGATTAGTATAACACGCATATTTCAGGAGAAAAGAAATAATCATATTTAACTATAAATGTAAATTAAAACTTGTTTTAATGCCTTTTATACAGGTACGATTTTGTTACAATTTAATAATTTGGCCAGAAAGGAACTATTTTCACAAAAGAATGTTCCTGGTTATTGCGCAAGGGGACATGGGGTTGTGAGGTGAAAAGCCCCTAAGGCGCATTAATCCCGCTGGTACCATTATGTGGAAAAGCCAAGCTACACGAGGTACGTGGTTATTTATCAAACCATTCTTAATTTTGACCAACCACCTTCCCTCACTTCACCACCTTTAACCTATGGCAGTTTATATGACGTACGTTTGTGATGTACATGTACAGTGATAGTCATTTATACATTGTTTTAAAACATGTTAATATATGTATGAATGTAACTATGTGTATGCATTACTGTTTTAACCATGTTATATCATGTTTGAAGGTAATAATATGTGTATACAATTTAGTTGTGGGTAGGCGGTTGTTCTGAACCCCACCTAAGACCATGCTTTACTCATCACAAAGATTGGAGTATAAACATACGTTTTGTATACTCTGTGTTACATATTTACATGTCATGTAACTAACTCTGTCGTTTTGAATAAACAGCCTTTTCATTTACAATCCGCCTGTCTCCTGTTTTGTTTATCATTGGTCTTACAAGCTTGCTCTCTTTAGGATCTTGTATAAATATATTTATTATAACACTCATACTTTTGACTTTAATTTAAATACAAGTATAATAATAATAATAATAATAACAATAACAACAACTATAACAACAACAACAACAACAAAACAAAAGACTTCAAGACTAGTGGATAATTAGTATAAACCGATGTAGCCAACCAATGGTCAGCATATGATAAACATAGATTAACTTCACTTTGTCCATCCTACTGCATGCTGCACCGCTTCTAGAACGAAGGAAGGAAATGTTTTATTTAACGATGCACTCAACACACTTTATTTATGGTTATATGGCGTCGGACATATGGTTAAGAACCACACAGATATTGAGAGAAGAAACCCGCTGTCGCCACTTCATGGGCTACTCTTTCCGATTAGCAGCAAGGGATATTTTATATGCACCATCCCACAGACAGGATAATACATACCACGGCCTTTAAATTTAATACCTTAAATAGGATTTAAGAGTGTTTTATTATTGAATGGCCTCAAAATCATATATGCGTCTGCACAACAAAACTACAATTCATTAATTACAGATTTTTGACAATAGGTACGCTTAGAGCGAAAACACACGAGTTTGTTAAAAATATATAATAGAGTTATTAAGGCAAAAATGGGACTTTTATGTGACGTTATCTTTTTTGCCTTTCAATAATTCGGGTCCCTTTTAGCAGTAACTGTATTACCTCACAGTATGAATATACAACATGGCGGAAATGGCTCACCTTCTTTATTAAAGGTTGTCTGTTTATTGTTTGATATTTAGTTTTTGTGAAAATGTAAAAGACATGATAAATACTAATTCTATACATTTATGAATATCTAAAATTATATTGGTTTTGATATATATATATATATATATATATATACATATACATATATGTATATGTGTGTGTGTGTATGTATGTGTGTGTGTGTGTGTCTGCGTGTGTGTGTATGTGTGTGTTAGTGTGTGCGTGAGCGTGTGCGTGTGTGTGTATGTGCGTATTTGTGTGTGTCTCTCTGTGTGTGTGTGTGTGTGTGTGTGTGTGTGTGTGTGTGTGTGTGTGTGTTGGGAATCGGTTGGAATTACATCTTCGATCATCGGTTTTAATCGGTTGACACCAACCGATTAACTTTCGATTACACAATCGGTTAGAATTATATAAACAAAGGAAGGATTTGAATTATAAGGACCACGCACCTCTTGTCGTGTTCACCCTTCAAATTGCTAATTAACTATATAATATCTTCTCTATTTTTAGATACACATGAAAACAGACCCAAACCTCATCATATTTACATTCATAATATCATATAAACAGGAAGAACTATTACAGTTAACATTTTCCCACACACATGATCATGGATTTTTATAATCGATCATCACATTGTTAGAACCAAAGTGATAAATTGTTCGATTATAATTGATCATTGGAACATCACTAATACCTGTACTAGAACAAAAACCAAAAACATTTTGAGTCTCAAGTGAGGTCCGCTTACCCTCCCGGTTCCTATGGGCCTGTGAAGTGCACAACAGGCATGTATGGATTTAAGAGTTGAAGCATATTTTCTGCAGAGCCTATCATAATATATGTCAATAAATCCACGTTATGCATTATCAGTTATTAGCACATGTAAATCAGCTTTGATATGGGTCTCTTTTCAAAATATTACATAATCTGAGTTTCTGATTATTTTAATTCCTTCTGGTAGACTGCATGAGAGTCATAATTATTCCTGAAAGATCCAGCCTTGTAGCTTTTTGCTCTCACAAGAAGATGAGTCCTTGGAAATGATCAAAAAAACATATACAGGCATATATATATATATATATATATATATATATATATATATATATATATATAGAAAGCGGGAAGGGGGCCAGAGAATTTCCCACTACCCTCAACTCTGAAGATAAGAGCGTTGCGCTGTCAATAAGATTATCATGAGTCATTGGAAATGAGAAAACATAGGCGTCGGACTGCCTTCCCCCAATCCCAACTTTGAAGATAATGCATCCTCCCAGTTGAAATTCAATTTAAAATATAGCTTCACTCACCAACTGCTGTTATACGCCTATGGTATAATATTCAAACACCTTCGAATGTTTTGTTTGCATGGTGTATTAAACCCTTTTTCTAATTTTAATCTTGTGTAGGCCTATCTAAAACACATATTATTCGAATAGCATTATTTATAAACAACAGTTCTCCTAAAGGCAATGCTTAAAAGGGACACCTACAAAAAGTATTCAGAAGTACATAAACAATGTTTGTAACATGGTAATCATTCACACACATAATATCAAGCTGACCATTGTAAACATGTGCCCCACTAAAAACAATAAATGGACTATGTTTATTTGATAAACACTGGATTTTTCAGGGTTCTTTGAATTTCGGAGGGGGTATGCACCTCCAAACAAATTATTATTATTAAATGACAAACAGCGATTCTATTCGCACATAAGCATATTAAAATCAAAGGACTGTTTAGTTTTTTATAGAAACGTTTCCGGCTATTTTCGTAAATTGACAGAAGATTTCGGAAAGAAAAGTTTATTTTGTTTACCGACACCACTGGAGCACATTGATTATTAATCATCGGCTATTGAATGTCCAAAATTTGCTAATTTTAGCATATGATCTTAGAGAGGAAACACGTTATATTTTTCCATTATTAGCAAGGGATCTTTTATATGCACCATCCCACATACAGGATAGCACATACCACGGTCTTTGATATACCAGTCGTGGTGCACTGGCTGGAACGAGAAATAGCGCACTGGGTCCGCCGACGGGGATCGATACCAGACCGATCACGCATCAGGCGAGCGCTTTACCACTGGGCCACGTCCCGCCCCGAATATGTCGAAATGCACACCCCAGCACCATTCCTTTTGATGGCGAATAAAGGTAGCGCAGGACAGCGTACGATTACTGTAATATTCCACTATCTGTCAAGGATAAGATTGACTGTATAAAGAATATAAAGTACATAAAACCCTTTACCACAGGAGAAGAACGATTATGTAATCAGTGCAATCTGATTGAAGACCGACGCCATATAACCGTAAATAAAATGTGTTGAGTGCGTCGTTAAATAAACCAGTTCCTTCCTTCTGATTGAAGACAAATATCATCACATCATAATATGTCTGAAATATAATACTCCACGCTCTAAACTATATGAATATTTAACTTTACATGACACATTTAAAATGATGTCTATGCATGCTAAATTTATATTTATTATGCAAAACACGGATCCTGCATGTGCAGATGCAGTGTGTAAACTTGTTTAGGCCTATAGCAGGGATGTCGGCTCTCTAGTGTTTTGTGCAAACATACAGTCATGTATTTTCACAAAGTAGATTGGATTTGATCTGAAATGCTGATAAAGACCTTTATTTAGGTATAAAGATTTCAGCTTTTTTAGAATCATTTCAGCTCATATTTCTTAATGGGTATCACATCCCTGCTATAGGTTTACATGTGTGTATATGTATTAACCAATAATTAGTTTAGTATCTCTGTGCCATGCTTGTACAAATATAATTACATGTTTTGCATCCAGTTCCTAATGTTGAATGTTTATATGCAATAAAGTTTTATGTTATCTTATCTTATCTTAAAAAGTATTCATGCATTAAAATAACAGCCAGTTGGGGGGTTTTGTCTGTCAAATTCAACACGTAACGTCACATATTAACCTGTCGCTCATCATTATTAGGTGTTTTAATAACACACACACAAAAAAGTAAATGAAATTATTTGGATGTATTTTTGTCAACTGACGTAGTCAGAAGGGGGCCATGCGAGCAATGCCCCCCACCCCCCCACCCCTACCCCTCCCCCAATCACACATCTTTGTTTCCCCTACCACGTTATAATATATTTTTTCCTGTTGCCTTATAACATGACTAATACAAAATACGGTTGCCTCCTCCCCAAATTGGTCCCCCCCCCCCCCCCCAATATAAAATAGTGACTACCCCAATGTTTTTGTTTGTTTATTTTGTTTTATCGTTGTTGGATGGGGATGGATTTGGGGGGATTTGGGAGGGGGCATGTAATTCAAGGTATAATCTTTACACATCACAAGAAAAACTAACAGTTTGGTCATTAGGCCTATGCAATTTTAAGACGTCGGTTTAAGTGATTGTATGTTAGAGCTGTCATCACGAGGTTTATATGTATTATTTAACCAATTAGAATAGGCCATCAACATTAATTTTCTTACTGCCAACAGCATTTTGCTATACTCGTTATACATCACCCTAAAAATGTATTCTTCTCCACTATAAAACCGCTAAGCGGGCTGCTGTTTCGTGGATTTCGTCTACATCAGCGAGTGACTATGATTTAGGAAACTTTTAATGGGATTCCTAATTTGGTAGTGCAGGGCGCACATTAAGTCAATACTTTTCCACCGTCTACCTGTCTCAGGTTCCTCCACGGGTGCAGTCTCTTTGTATTTCCCTGCACCCACCTGGCATCCTCGTCCTCTGCCGCTAATAACGCTGGTCTGACCCACGGCACTAACTAACGACCGCCGGTAGTAGGGGTGCATAGTAGGTGGTTACAAGTGCCTCTTAACAATGCCAGAAGTAACTACTGAACACTCCCCGAAGTGGTCAGACTAAGCCCACAGCTAAAAGCTGATGGGGAATGGCAGGTGTGTGGCACAGATAGCCACAAGAGACAAGCACCTGTCGCGGTTGGAGAGACAAGGACTGGGATGTGGAGAGCGAAAGAAGTTGAAAGATAGGAGGAGTTGCCAGATTGGGAAGAGATGAGATGGAATTCAAAGGAGAGAAAGGAAAGGGGGCAGTGGAATAAAAAATAAAATAAAAAAGTCAATACTTTTCGGACCACTAATTTGGGTGCTCAATTTTTTTTAGTCTAGACTAATGTAATAACAGATCGATAATTAGGGGTCACAGCAGGCTTTTTTAAGGGGGGGGGGGTCACGGGACCCCTGTGACACCCCATTAAGTGTTTCTGCCAGAAAGAAATTTTTGGGTAAGGCGCTATGGAACTGAATGCAACCACAGTCAACTGGGATATGGGGAGCCTCCTCCAGAAAGAAAATGGGTTACGTTTAGGTTTAGGGTTAAGGAAATCATACAGTAATGATAATTAGAGTAATTAATTTTATCAAAAGGTTAACTTTAAAAATATATATCTGCAAACCTGTTTTACCTTCTGGCAGAAACCCTGCCACTGGATCCGCGCCTGACCGGTTACCTTTACCATTTTGATGCTAATCAAATTCATCTGATGCTTTACACTAAAGGGTGCGAGCGTACGTTATACTGCGTGGTTGTTGCTGTGTTTAAGTTGTTGCTTTAAAATTTGATATGGTCTTTCGTATTGGCATTGTAGGTTTTGGTAATCTAGGTAACGTTTATGTAATTGTAGATCTATATGTTTGACAGTACGTTCGTATTACTGAACTACAATAACTGTGCATACATTTTAACACAAATAATAAATCCCTCCATCAGCTGATGCGCACCACAGCATTTGTAGTTCATTGAACATTTAACCTGACTAACCAGTCCTTTAGATGTCATATGATATCACTAAGTAAATGGACACAATGTTTATTTCTATTATTAATTATTCTGAAGACAGGGAAGTATTACTTTAGAATAATAATGTAATAAACAGTTTGGGATAAGGTGTAGTCTGGGGGAGGGTAAAGGGACCAAAACCTTACCGGCTCTGTACAGGACGTTCCTACACAGCACGGTTCTGCACAGGACAGTCTATAGTATACGCTGCAGTGAACGGTTACCAGTCATTACCAGTTGTTTGTCTACATGTGTACTGAGATATGAGATGGTGGGGGGGGGGGGGGGAGTCAGTAATAATAAAGAAAATATATGTATATTGTGGATAATACTCAATAAAATATATATGTGTATATGTATAACGTGTGCGTTCGAGAGTATTAAAAAAATATATATAATGTGATGACGGCTCTATACAGGACATTCCTACACAGGGTGGTCTAGTATTGTATATAAAGAAAATATATGTATATTTTGGATAATACTCATATTTTTTTATATATATAACGTGTGCATATGTGAGTATTAAAAATTATATATAGTAATGACGGCTCTGTACAGGACGTTCCTACACGGGGGGGGTCTAGTATTTTATATACTTAGATATGGTGGAAAACACATTAACAGTAAAGGGAATAAATAAATATTTTGTATATCAAGAAAATATATGTATATTTTGGATAATACTCGAAAAAAAAGAATATACATTGTATATATAACGGTGCGTATGTGAGTATTGAAAAATATATATAGTGATGACGGCTCTGTACAGGACGTTCCAACACAGGGCGGTCTAGTATTTTATATACTTAGATATGGTGGAAAACATATTAACAGTAAAGGGAATAAATAAATATTTTGTATATAAAGAAAATATATGTATATTTTGGATAATACTCGAAAAAAAAGTATATATAATGTGTGCGTGTGTGAGTATTAAAAAATATATATAGTGATGACGGCTCTGTACAGGATGTTCCTACACAGCACGGTTCTGCAATGACCCATACACGTCACATGACCTTAGCCTACCACAGACCGTCATGTGCAGAGCCGGCTCTTCACAGGGCGGTAAGCTTTTGGATACGTATCGGGGATGGGGTCACTAGGCCTATAGTAAGTATAGGACCCACACACACACATTTCCTATGTTGTAGAAATTCATTTCACATTAGTATTAGCTAATTTGGGCTCAATATTCCAGTGGTTCTGAGGTGTATTGCCGATTGCCTTGGTAGTTGTCAACATGTATTTCATTTAAGCATTTCAACATGTTACATTGTATTTCATAGACGAAACCTTTTTGATGCAATCTAGACTAATTAAAGCCGATAGGCATACAGGCTCCCATTTTTGTAGGGGAGGGGGAGGCAGGCTGGTTTAAATAACAATGGGGGTTTTCATATCAGTATTACTGCCAAACGGTTATATATATAGGATTGCAAATGAATCATTACACAACTAATTTTGTGGTTAGAATTATTGAAAATACATGGTTAAAAGGTTTCAGGTTAGCATGTTTTGCCTGAATATCTTGTGTTTGCCCGAATTTGAGGATTTTGCTCTAACACTGTCTGTCTCATATGCTTATGCTAAAGCCTGATTAAATGTAACGGTACAGTATGTTAGTGTTATATAATTGACTTTATAATATTAAGAAATAGATATGTAGTCGTATCTACAGTATTTTAGAACACTATTAACCTACAGTGTTAACTGTTATTGTTGATGGAATGAGTGTGGTTTGCCTACATAAATATGTGGTACATTTATCAAATTTATACTGGCTACTACATGTAGTTTTGAAGTTAGTAGGTGTGTTATCAGCAGATCAGTCTGGTGGTGTTGGTTTTTAAATCCAGGAGCATGGAAAATCACACTCCTCAGGGTACCTCTGGGTCAGCCACATCTTTTGCCAACTTATCTATTAAACTTAAAATATTGCAGAAACCCAGTTATTTTATAACAGAATATTAATAATTACTTGTAATTATTTGCGAATTGCTTTTTAAGTTGATCTTTGGCGAATTTGACACATGCCAGCGCTAGCCTTGATTTTCAGAATATTATGGACAGAAAAATTGCATTCAAAATAATCAGAGTTGGAAAGTTCCAAGTTCAGTTTGTAAAGTGATCAGTATTTTGCACCTCTAGGATTGAATTTAAGGGCACGCTGAGGCACAATCAAACTCGCAATCATCGAAAACAAATGTATGTCTAATTTACATCAACATGTATATTGATATTGATAGTTTTTCTTTTTGTAGGGCAATATCTTGTAAAAGAAATAAAGGACAGAAAAAATGTACAGCTGGTGTTTGTGTGGAACAGAACGATAACTTCCCTTATAGAGCATGTCGACAAGGAACTTATCCTTGAAGATCTGACAAGATTTAAACAGTTGTAAGCAGATAGTTGGTTGTATTTATTACTGGTAATGGTATCGGTTATCAATGGCAGTTTTTTGGGGAAAGGGAGCATCATAAAATGAAAATACTGACAAAAAATAAATAACCATAATATAACTTATTTATGAATTAAATTAACATGTTATTTTTGTATCATTAATTAGCTTTACCAATGAGAGAGAGAGAGAGAGAGAGAGAGAGAGAGAGAGAGAGAGAGAGTGAGTGAGTGAGTGAGTGAGAGTGAGAGTGAGTGTGAGTGTGTGTGTGTGTGTGTGTGTGTGTGTGTGTGTAATGACTTACACCTCCAAACTAAACTGTGCACTCAACATTTGAACATTCAAACATGCTGAGTGATCTATGGTAACTTTCACCAAAAACACATGTCTGAAATATTTATATTTATTACCCATATGGGCTCAAATATACAGGGTAATATTTTTTTGATCTCTGAACAATGTGCAGATTGCTTTTACAGCCACTGATTAGCTGGCTTAAAAATCAAAACATTTGGTTGATTATTTGGCATGGTCGGAACTTCACTTTCATTCATATAATATTTCCATTCATGAGTAAGATTACACTGTATACGTTACACGATCTACAAAGATTTACAAAACATATTTGACTCTTTTTGTTTCATAAACATGAAGTGGTATATTTTCATAAGCAGCATCTTTAGCAGCATAGAACAATAATTATTTTTTAATGTAGCCACAGTCATATTATTTTGCATTGTAAACATTTGGCTGTAAAAAGAACGCTTTCATGCACTTATATTACATAAGATTATATGACATAATTGCTGATGTCTACATGGTAGAGAGCAGAGGAATTTTTATAGTAAAACCAGTTAAAAGTTGCAGTGGGTAATAAAGAGAATAATCAACTCTCAACAAGGAGTTACAAATTATATATCCCTCATGAATGAATGTTGTACAACCCTCACCAAAGGCTTGGGTTTACAACATTCAGTCCCTCAGGACAGATAATCCATAATTCCCCGTAGCTCGTTAGTTATTCTCTAAATATAGTTTTTATAGAGAATCCATAGCTTAATGTTTGATTTGGATAACAATAATAAATTGTTTGTCTGGCTATAAAGCTTGTTCCATTTTTTTCTTTCAGTTCGGTTGACCTAATTGTGGAGGTGGCTCATCCAGACATAACCAGACAATATGGACCCCAGTTTTTGTCACATGCTGACTACATGGTAGGAACAACTTAGTGGTTAAAGGTGTATTATCATATGGACCCCCGTTTTTGTCACATGCTGGCTACATGATAGGGACAACTTAGTGATTAAAAGGTGCATTATCATATGGACCTCAGTTGAGCCTTGGAACTTTCGTGCAATATTTTGTTAATATTTTGTTAATGATTTTATTATTAAAACATGTCATTACATGACTATGATAATTACACAGATACTTTGCGGCAGAGCATGTACTTAGACATTATGCGTTCAACTTCATGTAGTAAATGTTTAGAAAATGTAAACAAATTATATGTAGTTATTTCTCGTTGAGTTATCTCCCTTGAAGTATTTGAATCTTGGACTATTTGTATCTGCATAGATATAAATTAAAACTTTCAAATGATTCTGTTGTTTTTAATTCATTATCATTTTAGTTTAGTTTGAACATGTTTATTTAATTACACAACAATAAACAAAAAGATTACTGTGCCCCACCCCCTCCACTTGAGAATGACAATAATGTATGTATGTTTTTTGTCCACCTTTATATAAATTAAAAAAAAGTATGGCTTGTGTAACCCCCCCCCCCCCCCCCCCCCATTCCCACACTAAAGATTGTGCCACACCCACTCCAGATATCGTACATAATCATTACAACAATCTGGAGTTTGGCAACTAATGCATGTGGATAAAAGCTTGATGCCAGCCAGAGCAACATATTTTTAGAATTGTTTCAGATAGGCTCCCCAACAGCTCTGGCAGACCCTCAGTTGGAAGCCATTCTCAGGGAAGCAGCCATAGACCATGGTCTGTATGTTCCAAGTGGAGCTTTCTGGGGTGGCGAAGACATCAAGAAGATGGCAGATCGCGGAACACTAAAGGTAACGAATTACATGAGACATTTTTAACACCCTACCTGTCCAACCGACTAGGTTTTATCTCTATATGTCCATCCATCTGTCTGACTGTCCCATAACTAGTTTTCACAACCTTTTTGTTTATTATTCCACAAGATATTGAACTGAAATTTTGTATATATCTTTTTCATGTCGAGTTACAGATCAACTTGGACTTTCATTGAGATTTGCCCAGTTTTGAAAGAGTTTATGTCTTTAACTTACATGAGATTTATGCAAAAATTTGTAAGACCGTATAAGGGCCTTAGCAGTACTTTCAGCATTGTTGTTTAAATTTTAAACTACCGGTACTCACTTAATTTTTTTAAAGGCATAATCATTTTGAACATTTTAAAAGTTTAATAATCAAATGTTCTATTTTTTTTAAAGTTATTTTAGGACCTTGTAATTTAAGTGTCTATTGCTACATCGTATTCAATATTAAACATGCCTATGTAAAAGTTTGTTGAATAATTACATTATTTTTAAAGCAATTTTAACATGGGTTGAAAATACGTAAATAGGAAGAAAATATTAAATAATTTAATAGGTATAAGTGCTTTCATTACTTATAATAATGTGGAACCAAAATGTTCTTTTTAACTTTATTATAATACTATGAAAAGGAATACAGATATTCACAGCTACAGGTATGGAAAATATGTTTGAAATAACATTGGTTTAAAATATCTTTATCTCAAATGCTTACGTTTTTCTTTGTTTTGTTTTTTAAACAGGCTGTTTTGTTTTTTAAACAGGCTCTGAAAATTACAATGACGAAGCACCCGAACAGTTTTAAACTGTGTGGAGATATCAAGGCAAAGAATGCTGCTGTCACTGATAAAGCTGTTGTGTTATATGATGGTAATCACAAGATGTAATGTAGCTGTCTGATGTTGCTGTTGAATTATGTGATAGTAAATTAAAGAGAGAGATTATCCAAGCCATGGTAATATATTGTGGTAAGAATGTATTGATCTCTGAATGTGATGGTAAGTTGGATGGATGGGCAGATCGATCGTTTGATTTATAATCAGGTTCCAAGTTCCAAGCAAGTGTAACATCTCCAATTCAATTCAATGTTGAGGCATGTGAATCCTGGCTCTGCCTCTGGCATGACCATTGACTTGGTCCAGGTCAAAATGTAGTTGTCATGGATGATTATAAGACTCCATCATATGCGGTCATGTGGGATAGAAAAAGTACACCCGAGGTGGTGAAATTTCAACCTGGGACGAGGCTTGCCGAGTCCCATGGCCGAAATTTTCACCACCAAGATTGTACTTTTTCTATCCCACATGACTGCATATGATGGAGTCTTTTAGTCGCATTCATTCAGTAAATAAACCATTATTTTACACGAACAGACAAAGATGGCTGGACAAGTAACTTTTTTATTTGACCATTTTGTCATAAATAAACTACACTATCATATTTGCCGTGTTTGTTTCATGTGTTAAATAAAATTTAAAGTAACAAGATAGCTTTTAAAATGAAGGTTTTAATAACAAAATATTAATTTGAAACTGTGTCTAATGACCTTACGTCACCACCTCACATTAATATAACATCATATATTACCAACAACATTATGTTAAACGCAAGCACGTGATATCCCATGTAAGATAGAAATTTCTTACATGGCTTTCTTTCATGGGATAGCTCTGTTCCATATAACTTGAGATGAGGGTTGGATAGACCCCCATATCTTCTTTGTAGGTAAAAATTTAAAATATGATTTCCATTTGTAATAAGGTCTTTTGAATGTGTTGGTCATATTGATATTGTGTGGTTGTATTAGTATTGTGTAGACTGGTAATTACCTCTGTTCTGTTTCTAGGTCCTGTGCGCAGTTTGTGTCCATTGGCTCCCAACAACGTGAACACAATGGCAGCAGCATCACTAGCCGCTCACAACCTCGGCTTTGATGGCGTCCAAGGCAGCATTGTCGCAGATCCAAAGTCAGTACAATTAGGCATTTATTTGTCCCTAACCGGTCCAGCTGAAGGGAGTATAGTTTTCATCTCCATCCTTCTGTCTGTCTATTCGTCCATCTGTCCCACATATAGTTTTCGAGACTTTTGGGGGGGGGCAATGGCTCAAGAAATTATGTTGAAATTTTGTGCATAGCTTTATCATGTTCTGTTACAGATCAAGTTTTATCTATTTTTCACAGAGTTATGTCCCTTGAATATAGGAGATACAAAAATTTGTTGGGGCCGGTAGAGGACATGTATTGCTTTAGCAGTACTCTCAGAATGCTTGTTAATCCTGTGTTTACAATAGAGCATATATATTGTGTTTTCAGATTTTTTTTCTGAAAGCTGAATTGTAATTAAGAAATAATTTATGTGCCAGTTAGACAACTTTATATTAATGAAAAGCACCAGCCATTTTCCTGGTGAATTGTTATGTTCTAAAATTAAAGTTGCAAACTTATTAGGATCACCAGAACTTTATTCATGTATTCCAATAATTCATGTATTCTGTACAGTTCTAGATTTATTTTATGACTCCTGATGCCAAATTATAACTCGGAGATTAAGTAAATATAATTCACGTAACTGAACAATCGTTTACCTTGGTGAAAATCATTTGAACTGACCCCTTATAATCATATTCAGTTATTCCATTTTTCTTCATTAGGTAATCCAGACACCATATTATTAGCTTTATAAGCAATGTAAGTTGCAGTTGTCTTCTGAAATAGCCCCATAATTTCAAAAACTATGAACCAAATATTTTGACAACACTTGATTAGGTTACTCAGTTAACTATTTAAGTAAATCTAAATCCTTGATCTACCGGCCTCGGTGGCGATAGTTAGGCCATCGGTCTACAGGCTGGTAGGCACTGGGTTCGAATCTCAGTCGAGGCATGGGATTTTTAATCCAGATACCGACTCCATACCCTGAGTGAGTGCTCCGCAAGGCTCAATGGGTAGGTGTAAACCACTTGCACCGACCAGTGATCCATAACTGGTTCAACAAAGGCCATGGTTTGTGCTATCCTGCCTGTGGGAAGCGCAAATAAAAGATCCCTTGCTGCTAATCGGAAAGAGTAGCCAATGTAGTGGCGACAGCGGGTTTCCTCTCAAAATCTGTGTGGTCCTTAACCGTATGTCTGATGCCATATAACCGTAAATAAAATGTGTTGAGTGCATCGTTAAATAAAACATTTCTTTCTTTCTTTCTAAATCCTTGATCATTTTGTGATGGTGATGATAACTAGTTTAACGAACACACCCATCCCAAGTCCGACCTCCGATAAGATCAGTGGCCTGACTCGGGATGGAGGGGGAGGTGGGGGGTTTGAAAATGGGCAGAATTTTAAAAATAGCAATTAGTAAAAAAGTTAATAGAATAAATTTAAAAAAAGAAAAAGTTACAAGCCAAAAATAAGAAAGAATTGACTGCTCAGCTGAATATTTATATAATTTGGAGCATTTTAGAAGGACAGTCCAAAATTAAATAAGAGAAAGAAGAGAGGATCGGACTATTTAATAATATTTTTAAAAAAGAAGTAATTTCAACATAAAATTTTGAACGTAGATCTAAAAGTTTAAAGTCCGATCGATATGTCCACGCGAGTGGCCTTGTTAAGGCCGTTTGGGTGCACAGCTTAAAGGTAGTACTAAACCAAATAACTTCCGGCTGGGTCAAAGTGCGAGGTGCACCGAACTTTTGATAGAGAAGTGAACACCACAAGTCCTGTGATTGGTTATAAATGTGAGTGTGTTGGTTGTAAAAAATAATAGTTTCATCTGGGTAAAAGAAAATTGCAATTTTATTTCATCTAGTACCAATGTGTCAAGTAGCCTTGTGCTTGAAACATGTATGGGGTACCTGTAAAAAAAAGTACTTGAATTTTGTGCGAAACTAGGGTAGTCATAGACGCTACCCGTTATCTCAGAAACGAGCAGCTTGACCCCCATTTTTTTCTGATTCATTTTAAGTGTAAGGGGTGGTAGTATTTATATCCGTGGCGTTTATCTCGGTTGATACGTTGCAGGTAGGAGTTTTAGCCACATATGTTACTATTGTCGTCTATGGGATTTGATTTGGTAGTATACACCCTATAGGGACGAGATGGGTTGCATCCCGTCAAGAAAACCCGTAGAATGACAGTCGATAGACGTTGAAGGTGTAGTCTGTGCTGAAATACAGATCTTGAGAAGCCGGATCCGTCTGAACGAGAGAGAGTATCAGACTAGGGTATAGTCCAGTCGTCATGGGTTGGTATAGTGGTGCGGACGGGCCCGACTCCGGAGGATACGAGATGGTATCATTATAAAGCAAGGTAAAGTCTAGAAAAAGGGTAGTAGGGGCCGACCCCGCTTCCTATTTCTTCTTAGAGTGGGGCGGTCAATCTTCCAGTGCTGCTAGGACAGGCTCTGACATGTAGAGACTAAACGCAAACAACCGTGGCGTTCTGCAGAATGGCCGTCATACGAGTCACGAAAAAAACAAGTCGACAGTCAGACAGAGAAATGATGTGGAGGCAAGGAATTTTGCTAAAAAAGAATCCAACCTGGTGGTGCAGGCTGTCGAAACGAGAAGCATTCCAGCGTTCAATCAGTTCCAATGGCTGCATACATCCCAGTAGAAAACCTCATTTCGCTGACAAAAACAACGAAATGAAGGACCCCCAAGTTGAGCACACGAAAGCACGTGCAGTGTGCACAAGCAAAACAAACATGTTTTACCGCGTGGAGCTCCAGACTGGGAATGCATTTTGTGATTTATGTTTAAGACTAGACATTTAGTAATACAGTTTCTTTATTTCACCAAAGATTTTCTAGAAACCTACAGAATAGCAAATATAGGCAAAACTCTGCATCTGGTTGAGGTGTGCTCAGCACTGTCTGTTTAAATTGTTGTTGAACATAAGCAAAGAAATATATGTACATAAAATGATGTGTATGTTATACTTCCAGCCTTCCTGACTGGCACATTGTGGAAGTGGAAGTGTGGGGCCCGGGTGACAAGGAATCAGGGAAGGCCTTCCACTGTAAAACTGTCAGGAGGAATCCCGCTCTGATCGGCAACGTCACTGGCTCTGCGACGTATGCTTCATTTCTCAGCAGTATGCTCAGTAAGTCCATTTATTGGTAGAACAAAGGCATGACGTAGCCTGGTTTATAAAGCGCATGTGCGTGGTTTGTTGAGGATTGATCCCTGTCAGTTGGCCCATTGGGCTATTTCTTGCTCCAGCCACTGCTCCACAGTTGGCCCATTGGGCTATTTCTAGCTCCAGCCACTGCTCCACAGTTGGCCCATTGGGCTATTTCTTGCTCCAGCCACTGCTCCACAGTTGGCCCATTGGGCTATTTCTTGCTCCAGCCACTGCTCCACAGTTGGCCCATTGGGCTATTTCTTGCTCCAGCCACTGTTCCTCCAATTGGAGGGCGGGACTTAGCCCAGTGGTAAAATACTCGCTTGATGCGTGGTCGGTCTAGGATCGATCTCCGTTGGTGGGCCTATTGTGCTATTTCTCGCTCTAGCTAGTGCACCATGACTGGTATATCAAAGGTCGTGGTATGTGCTATCCTGTCTGTGGATTTTGTAAAAATTCTATAAGTCTTGCCTTACTTAGGACAATGCAAAAATTTCTTGAGATTAAAAGCAGTTTTGTTGTTTCCTATGATATAAAACTGCAGGAATCCAAACAAATTTAACAAAAATATAAGACTTGATAATTGTGTGTATTAATTATAATTAGCAGCATACTGCATTAGCCACTGCATTGTAAAATACAGTATAGTGGTGTACATTCAGTAAATTAAAGGTAGAGTAAACTCAAACAAGAGATTTATGTGTTGCAAAGATGCATACCCGGATCACCAACACATACTGACACTTTAACAAATGAAAAACGCGTAATTGTAGAGTTAATAAAAAAACATGATTATTCCTGCTAACTGGGGGCAGCCATTTTGTTTCATTTTTGTGACGTCCGGTGGTATAGCTTGGGGCGAAATGATGTCAGCTCCGTCCATCTGCATAAATGACTTGATAGTATAATAAACTATTTAACTAAATATATTTCAATTTGCATCAATAGAACGGAATGGAGTTATAGCATTTTTCTTTTTTTTAAAATCCAAAGAAAAAAACAACATATTATTAGGCCTATTGGTATGCTACGTTCGAGTAAAAACAACCACTCACGATACCAAAGTGATAATTTTCTTTTCTTTGGGACTACGTAATTGGTCAGTTTTGTGATTTTAGATGGGAAAGTCTACTTAATCAAGGGTTTTACAGAATTACTTACAGTAATAAAGCAGACGGCTGATCGATTATGATTAGAGGGGTGTCCATACTACGGTTATCACACAATACCCTGTGATCTTAATAAAAGAGGCACGTCTTTTTAGTGTGTCTAGACACAGTGTCTAGGGACCATCTAAATATACACCTGCCAATCAGGAACCACAGGTACAGGCCACGGAAATAAAAGACCAATTAACTAAGAAAACACTCTGATTATTATTTCAGTACGTGGGTTAATTTATGTACAAATCATAATACAATTATTTCAACACTTTGACAGTGGTGGTTTATTTTGTATTAAAAATCAGGTATCTTTTGTTTCTTCAGTTCGAAGACTAATTTCTGACTTGACACGTTAGGTATTACGTAACCACCAGCTCGCCAGAGTGCGTATTCACTGGGATGATATAAAATGGCTGCGCCCGTTATATATAATAGCCGTCACATTTAATCGTTTTATTAATTAACTATACGATTATACTTGTTGATATTAAGCAATAATGTGTATTATATATCGTTGAATATGCATACCAGGTCAAATGCCTTGATTGTCCCTTCCTTTAAATAGCATTTGCAAAAGTCCAGTTTTAATTTTTATTTAAGTGAAATGTTCAGGGTTTTTTTTAATTGTTTTTTTATAATTTTTCAGATGCTTGTAACAAAGGGCCTGGAGTTCATCTTTGTTGAACAGTGGTGTAAAGATTGATGCATGCTGCCTAAGTCAATAAAATATCTCTCAGAAAATAATCTCAGTATAGGCCTACCTATTACATAAAGATTATACATGTATATTCATGTATTTTTAATATACCGGTACTAGTATTTGAAATGTTTGCATGCATGTACGTATATTATATACAGTTAATCTGATTGAAATCAAATCTTACATTAAAGATTATACATATATATTCATGTATTTTTAATATACCGGTACTAGTATTTGAAATGTTTGCATGCATGTACGTATATTATATACAGTTAATCTGATTGAAATGTTTGCATGCATGTATGTATATTATATACAGTTAATCTGATTGAAATGTTTGCATGCATGTATGTATATTATATACAGTTAATCTGATTGAAATGTTTGCATGCATGTACGTATACTATATACAGTTAATCTGATTGAAATCAAGTCTTAAATTAAAGGCACAGACCCTAGTTTTAACCCGTAAAAAATGGACACTAAGTTTAGTTAATTTACAAACTTGTAACTTATTTGGATAAAGTTACAATAGAGTGAAAGAAGAGTCTGTGACATTAAAACGGGAAATATCCTTAAAAGTAGACTAGAACACGAATCAATAAACCGTTACTTCTCAGACCCACATGCGTTTTTAAAAATATGAAAAATGGTGGGGGTTTTGGTACTAGAAACACCTGAATGACCAGAAACACTTCGGTTCTACGGAAATGGATCATCTAAAGAATAAAATACAAGTAATGTTTGATTTCAGTGATCATAAACGGCTCTAATAGTGAAAAATATGCATTAGTGTTTAAAAACTAGAGTGTGTCCCTTTAACTACTCTTACATTCAGAACTGACAAATTCCAACAGGACATCATGTCCATGTGAGGTTTTGTTAGTGAAAACCAAACTTTGTGATAAGACCAGAAGTGAAAAACAATTGCTCTCCTCATAATGTGGAGGTGGGGAAATTTACATTCCTAAAATAATCAGAGGAAATTGCACGTCTTGAAGATGATTAAGTTCTTGAGTGGTACTGATTTATAACTTATATTTGTAAGAACGCTCGATTTGTTTAAAACAACAAACAGGATTTAGTAAATTTTAACAAGGTAAAGTTAAACACATTTTATACATGGTTTTATCAAAGTAGGTGTGCAGTGTTTTACACCTTTCTGATTGAATTGAGGAGGGTTCATGGGCATTGTCACGATTGCACACCTTAAAAACAGAAGTTGATGCATTCATAGCAAATGCCATCATAAATCATATTGAGATATGACAACAGTCACTATGGGTACTGCCACATTGTTGTTTCCATAGTAAAGTATTTCCATTTAATTATTTCCATCTATTTTCCACCAAAAAAAGTCTCAACATTCCAAATAAAATAGCTTGTCCATGTTTTGTTTTTGATTTTGAACAATTGGTGTTTTCTGGGCCAGTGCTTATAAAATATTAGTCTGGGTTCAAATCTTTAATGATGTCAAACGCATGCAATTTATATGCACTGTTATGATGTTAAAGTCTTCTGAAGATGTTTTTGTAGTCTTGAGTCTAGACTCGAAATGGTTTTATAAGCATGGATCCCCATGTCTTTACAGACGAGATGTGATGTGGGAGATCTGGATATTAACTTCTTTGGCTTTAAAGGGACATTCCCGAGTTTGCTGCAATTTTAAAGATGTTATCGGCTGATAAAGACTTTTTAACGATTGTAATTACATATCAAATATATTTTTCTGCATAACATATTAGTGGCTGTATATTAAACGTGTTTCTGATCGTTCTAATATTGTACTAGGTTAAATTTCATTTTATTTCCTAAAATATGTTTTTTTCGTACGTACGAAATTTTATGAAGACAAACTCCAGTTTGGGCTTCTTACAAATATTAAGACGACCAGAAACACATTGAATATACAGACACTGATATTCTAAACAAGAAAATATATTTAATATGTAAGTTTAATCGTAGAAATATTTTATTAGTCGGAAACATCTTACAATGCAGCAAACTCAGGAATGTCCCTTTAATTAGTGGTGCTATGTTTTCTAGTTATGGTATTGTCAGGGTTCAACAAATGTTTGAGAAAGTCACTAGCCCTCACAGAAGCTTTGGCTGGTGCCCTATGTATTATAGAAACACAGTTGATCATTTCCACTAGCCCAGACCACAAATTCACTAGCTGGGACCGAGGGCTAGTGGATTTGTTGAACCCTGGTATTATACAAGACAGTATTTTTGTCATTTTAACTAGTCTGTGATTTAACAAGCAAATATATTTAGTAGGAATATTTATCCTCAGTATGTGATGATACGTTTATCTCAAATGAACATAGGTGATCAGCTTAGTACCATAATTACTACAGAGCAGAACGGATAGGGTTGGTTAATTAAAGACCTCTTGGTTTTGCCATGTACATCTAGGGAAAGAAGTTTCTGCAATATAATGTTACTAATTTTCACTTTTGTTTCCTCCAGAAACCTACAGTGCTTATTAGTCCCGTACGGATACAACCGGAGGGGACTGTAAGTTCCATCTCCTTCCTTCTGTCCGTCTGTCCGTCCGTCCGACCCACATATACTAGTTTTCCAGATATTTCTTTTCACAATGCTTTGATATTTTGAGCAGAAGTTTTGTATATAGCTTTATCATGTACTGTTACAGATCAAGTTTGACTTTCATGGCGATTTAACCATTTTGACAGAGTTATGCCCCTTAAACTTACAAGACACGAAAAAAAAAAATTCAGACTTTTTTTGCAGTGCCTCAAGATATTGAGGTGAAATTTTGTGTATAAGTTGATCATGTTCTGTTATAGATCAAGTTTGACCATTTTTGACAGTTATGGCCCTTGAATTTAGGAGATACAAAAATGTGTTGGGGCCCAGTAGGAGACATTGTTGTTTTAGCAGTAGGCCTACTATCATAATGCTTGTTTTAATTAAGGGTGTTAGCGCCACAGTATCTCATATTAAAGTAATAGAAAAGCTAAATTTAAAATGAAAAGCTTGAATGAGAGCATAGAACTCCCTTCTCCCAAATAATTTGTACGCTTTAGTTTACAATATTGATCAATATTGTATTTTTATGCACTCAGCCATTTTAAAACATTATTTAGTAGACATGGAAATAAATGTTAGTTTAAAGTTAAATAGTAGTTTGAAGTCACATTCGGCCACCATAGTATAGTATCTGTAGTCTTATTGTGTCAAAAAGTTGTTGGTGTTTTTTACAGTTTACTTTCTCTTCTGTTCGTTCATTTTACAATTTCAATTTTGTATCACATATTTTGTCATATTAATTATTATTGAATGTTATTTTCAATGTATTTTGGCAGCTATGGATTTCTATGTACATAATAAACAAGAGCAGTGTATGGCCTCAGATTACAGTTATCTTCCCATTTGGTTGTCCAAAATCCGGAAGTTTCACCGCGCAAGTAGTCTGCTGTTTGACTGTGATTATTTCATGGCAGACAGCTATGAAGTGGCAACTGTTTGACTGAAGTGACAGGGGATAGCATGTAGTTTGTAAACATGTGTAACTTGTTGACATTGAAGACTTGTTTGTGGTAATTCCGGCCCATGCAAAAGTAGTTTAGAGGGTGTGTCTGTTTAAACCAATATGCTGGGAGAAAGAGCTGGACAACAGGGGTTGTCCTTTTCAGGGTATGTGTCCCCCATGCAGGCAAAGGTACATACAAAACTTCACGGGCCTGCTGTTATTAATAAAAATGTTATAGCCACTAAGGCTATATAGAAACATATAGCGAAATTAATTGTGGTCTGAGGCCGTATATATATTTCCATAAATGTGTTGTTTTCGCTTGATTAAGATTAAACTACTGTCCTGGGCCCCGTTCCACGAAGCGATCTTAGCCCTAAAATCAACTTAAGTGCATAGGGTAGCTATGCGCTTAAGGTAATCTTAGGGCTAAGATCGCTTCGTGGAACGGGGCCTTGGTGCACACCTGGGCTATCTGGGCCGACTGTCCAGGACAATGTTAATGGTTACAAAGAGAGATGTCCGTTTAGTGGCCTTGCATCTGCCTAGTAAAATTAAGACAGAACATCTTGCCACATCCTAGAACAGTCTGAAAAAACCTTCGATGCGTAAGACACGACTTACTGACTGTAAAGTTCATAGAGGAAGTAAAATTCGGATTTGAGGACAAAAAAAACCCTGAACGAAGTGAGAATTGCTGAAACTCACTGTGTGAAATCCGGTATTACGATGCGAACCCAGTATCAACCAGCCTTAAGTCAAACGCTAGCCACCGATGCCTGTTAAGGTTTAAAACTTTTATTTACACTCTGTGTGTTTTTTCTAGGTTTGCCGTTATTCATTCGAGTGTTTATTATTTTCCTTGCTTAAACCTAAATGTAACGAATACGTCTTCAATTGTGTCTATAAGGGGCAGGGGAAATTGAACAACACTTCAACATTTTATAACAATTTTAGGTATATGGGGTCCAACATAACTATATGGGTATTAATTTATGACACGGTCTCAATAGTGACACCCCCCACCCCCACCCCCACCCCCACTGCTTCTATATAATGCTATTACCGAATAGGAGAGTGTCTTGTAAGTTGGATAACTTGTGCCCAATCCATTTGTACGGTACCTTATATGCAATAAAATATGTTTCAATCAAAAATCGAATAGCATCAATTTGCAAGGGATTTTTTATATGTACATTATATTTTTCCATAAAATAGGCATAACATACCACGGCCTTTGGCGTACCAGTCGTTGGGCACTGCTTTGTACGGGAAAATACCCAAATATGTTTAATGCAAAACAAAGCGGTTTATGTTGTTTAACGATACCACTAAGTACATTGATATTAATCATCGGCAACTGGATGTCAAGCGTTGATAATTCTAACAGTCATTACAGTGATTTTCCCATTAGTTGCAAGGGATCTTTATCTGCTCTTTCCCACATACAGGATAGCACATACCATGTTAGATATATTGGTTGTCGGACACTGGTTACGACGGGGAAATCGAATGAAAATGGGTCTGCCGAGGGGGATCGATCTTACGATAAAATTTCTTCAGGCGAGCACTCTACTAACAGCTAATACAGATTCATAAAGTTAGTTTGTTTTGTTTAACGACACCACTAGAACACATTGATTTATTAATCAGCGGCTACTGGATGTCAAACATTTGGTAATTTGTTACGTATTATCTTAGAGAGGAAACCTGCTACATGTTTCCATTAGTAGCAAGGGATCTTTTATATGCACCATCCCACAGGCAGATAGATAGGCTAACTAATTTAACGTGCTCATATACCACTAGGGTTTCGAACACGCCTATACCGAGTCCCACAGACAGGATGGTACATACCACGGTATTTGGCATACCAGTCGTGGTGCACTGGCTAAAGTGAGAAACATGTAGGCCTACATAAATACAATCAACCCTATGACTTGTCGCATAGTGGCGTAGCGTGGGTTATCAGCGCCCGGGGCAAGACAAGTATGTGCCCCCTAACCAGTGGACCGTTGGCATTCCCAGAGTCCCTTCCACCATTCCAGAATTTTGCAGGGTTTTTTACTGTATTAAATTTTATCAAATCATATATACATAAATAGCTTCCCCCCCCCCTCCCCCCCACAACCCACCCGCAATATAAAATACCGACAATGCTAGACTAAGTGCCGGTATTGTAATAAATTGTAACTAATGCTTTTGTAGTTAAAAACTGTCAACTTTATGTCTTATATTGAGATTTTTAATCTGATCAAAAGTAAAAGACTTTGAAGCAAACGGAATATTTCTTTAGTTAATGTATGTAAATAGGTCAGTGCGTGAAAGAAAGAGAAGCATTAAGTTTGTGAAAATAATGGAATGAATGAATGAATGAATGTTTAACGACACCCCAGCACGAAAAATACATCGGCTATTGGGTGTCAAACTATGGTAAATGCAAAAACAATGTGATTGAAAATAATTGATGTGCTTATGTCTGGTGCTATCGGTGGGGTGGGATATGCTCATCTTTTCGCGAGTATCTGGTATCACTGTTTTAGTGAGTCAAGAGTGTATGTCATCGTAACTTCATTGAAACGTTCCGTCATCTCTGCATTATGTAAATATACAGACAAGAATACGATAGCTGTTTTAGCGTTAGAATGTGTAAACTTTTAATTCAAATTGTTTTTATTCAGGACTATGTACTTCAAATGTCACGAGTAAAACCTTTTATGAAACAACAAAATGAAGGCAATGTGCCGATATGGAATGTTTGAAAAACAGATGTCTTCTCTTATAATTTGCATAATAGTTTTAAATCTGTCACATTATAATATATCACGTAGGCCTATTTATTCTTTATTGTGAGTATTAACATTCAAGAGGTTTGAAGAACGTGCATATTCGAGGAATGAGAAAAGTATTTTTAAGCTACTTTGGTTCATACTTTAATACAGCTTTGAAATAGTCCAGCGCCACGCACTCGGCCCACGGTGCAGCACTTAACCCTTCTCGAAAACCACAATGACCTCCTTTGTTTACTCGTGCCAGCATCCAGTCGGGGTGTTCTTTTATCATGTCGTAAGGAATAAAATGTTCAAACAAAACTGGATCGTCAACACTGTTGAGAAACAGCGCGGGACTTCTAACATTTGCTTGATTCCGCAGAGGATCATTGTGGTCCCAGTACTCTTCGAGAGTACTGTGGTTGTAAAATTTGCAGTAGACGTTTTCGTCAAACTCTGGCAAAGACTTACACCTCAAGACCTTATCCATGTCGATGTGAGAGGACACGACATGCGAGTGCTGCTGAACTATTTGCTTGAGTCCTTTGACCATAATGGATTCGTATAACCAGTGAAGAGTCCTCGACTGTTCCAATGGATTAAATCCAGCAGAAACATGCACCGTTGCTGTTATTAACGACCTGTCTCCCTCCGCACCCAAGTACGACATGAGAGGACCTCCCCCTGCACTGTAAGAGAGACCCAGTAGTTTTGAATGTGGATAGGTTTGATGCACATACTCCACGACCTGTTTAAAGTCCGTGGGGTCGCCGAAACTTTGTAGCTTGGGGGTAAGCAGATGAGTTCCTCCGTGACCTCGTTTGTTGAAAACAGCCGTGCGAAACCCCCGTTTTGAAGCCCCACAGGCAATATGATATGCCAACTTAATACAGCCTTCCATTCCTAGACAGAGTATTATGATTGGTCGATCGTCTTTGTCGTCATTGTCAAGCATGTCCGGTTTTGGCCAATCAATGGCTACGACACCGCCATCTTGCAGTTTCAAATGCTGTCTACTGCTATGCATTTTGTTGAAGTAGGTGAAGTATGTTGCAGCAGCGGTGTGTAAATGGCGGTTGAGACTCAGGTAGAATGTGGATTTGTACGGCGACGAGAGGCGTGGAACTGCTTTTACGATGTAGTCGGTAAACGGCGTGCGTTTGTAAAATAGTATAGGTGTTTGCCAAGACGTTCTGTCCAAAATCCAGATGATGGCGGCAGTGACGCAGACTACAATTACTATCGTTAGAAGCATCGTGACGTATATGCTGCCCTACCGGAAACACGCGTCCAAGCCGATACAGCTTCTGCAATAAAACAAGCCATGCGTTAATAAAACCAAAGTTTGGGTGAAAATTTGTCAACCGAGAAATCCATTTTCCATTAGTAGCAAGGAATCTTCTATATGCACCATCACACACACACACTACGGCCTTTGATATACTAGTTGTAGTGCAACCGCGCATCAAGCGATCGCTATACCACTGGGCTACGTCCCGCCCCGGTTTAGACAGAGTGTACTGTACATTTATTTTTAAATTGCATTTAAAGACAAGACGACCTTTTCTATATACAGCCGCGAAGTTTAAATCTACGTGCAATGATACTGAGATAGCGCAAATATTATAATAGAAAGTTAATAAATAAAGTAAACGACAGAAAATATACAGCTGTTTTTAAAAAAAATTAAATAGTAAGAAACATGAATCTTGTTTTGTACAATAAATGTATAATAAAACATATATTATCAAAGGAATGAGAGAAAAATAATCACATGTAAAACTCAATTTGCGACTGTAACGTCCTCAAAATGGTCAAATACAACATAGTTATCCCCTAAGTAATGACAAAACAAGCTCCAATAGTGCAGCATACGTCGTAGTGTTTGGAAACGTGTGTCTGTCGCTTTAACTGGAAGAAATAAATGAATCAGCTAGTGCCGTCAGTAACTTCCTAGTTAGGCCGAGAACCTTTTATCACCGCTCGTAAAAAGTGAAGGAAAAAAGGTCACAGAAATCTTCTTCGCCAGTTAGACAAAAGTGCACTTTAATTCCCCCACCCCCCCACCCCACCCCCCCCCCCCAAAAAAATGGTAATGTCATGTATACTTAACAAAATTAATTTTGGGCCAGAAGACATTTTCGCATTTTGTTTTAAATAAGGTAAAACACACGCGCGCGCGCGCTTCCGTTGTATAAGGTGTTGACGTTGTGTTATGTTCATAAATTTAATGATTTAAACATCAATTTAGAGCGAACGAAATGACAAGTATCATTACGAACCAACGTGTAATGAACTCTAGCTGGATTTCCGTTTTGAGACATTTTCAAAAATGCTAAATATTACTCCATTGTGTGCAAGATTTTTGTGTTTGGCACGGGTCCAGTTTTACTAAAACAATATTTAGAAGTGATCAAACTTGCTAAAATAATATAACACTAGCTAATAATTACCCCATAAAGTCCATTAGTCCCTAATTAATTTTGTTGAGTATAATATACAAGATATATAAAATCAGTACAGTTACATTTTGTTACAAGTACCTGTTGACAGTGGGTTAAACTTGAAAACAATGCCGTCAGTAGAAAACAGATAACGAGTATACGTGTATTATCAGATGGGCTGACCTGTCCCGGGTAATATAATTCGATAATTGCACAGTGAGGAGACCGTTTCTGTAGTCGCTGATTGGCTAGCTTTCAAGAGATGTTTCAGGGCCATATCTAGCGGGGGTATGCCCTTTCATTTACTTGGAGAAGACTTTATATTTGTATGCCCCAGTTGTGTGGGTTTTTTTTTTTTTTGGGGGGGGGGGGTTACTACACACACACACACACACACACACACACACACACACACACACACCTCCCCAGTCATCGCGGTGAGGCAAAAACAATTGTTTACAATGTAATATTAGGCTATTCATATATGTGTCTAGGGAAAATGTAGAAAAAAGTGTTCGCTAGGTTCATATTCGATATCCCCTCTCCCCAGATTCAGGCGACGCCTCGCCCCATCTTTCCATCCTACGCAAGCCCTAATATGTTTATATCTTGTAATTAAAACTGACAGACTAATGGCTAAACCGCTATACAGAATTCAACATCCCATTAATTTATTTATGACCGTTTACAATTAATTGGTATAATGGTAAGGATTACATTAACAATATGTGTTTAATATTGTATTTGTTAAAATTTGATTTGTTTAACGATGTCATGTCATGTCATAGGGTTTTACGTGCACATTCAGAACACGATGTTGTAGCGCACGCCTGTCGTGGGCACAAGAGCCGGCCTTGGCCGACTCCTCCGTCCATGACAGGAAAGGTGGGGGGAGGGGAGAGGAGGGACCGCCTGCACTGGCAGGTGCAAGGGAGCCCCAGCAGCCCGATCAAATCGGTAGCAGGCGGGTGGGGGTGATGGTGGTGCTATGGAATTTGAATGGAGCAGTTAAATGCCAAAGAGAAATGGGTGCGCAATTTTGATTGAGGGAATTTGGCGCAATTTTGAACGGTCGGTCGAAAGGTAAATGGCCGAGCTAATATAGGTTTTGATATTAGTGAATCGAGAGTAACTCGTTAATTTTAGACCTTTACGATGCTGTGGTGTCTCCCTAGGTTGCCCATAGAGCGTTTAACGATACTAAATTTTTTCATTTGTAGCAAGGAATCTTTAGAGAGGAAACCCGCTACATTTTTCCATTAGTAGCAAGGGATCTTTTATTTGCACCATCCAAGAGAGGCACGGGCTTTAATCTTGTTATTAACTGGACTGCACCACACATGTACACGTACTCGCGCACACGCATACTTCGACTTTGATGGAATACATCCGTGCGTGTTAAGTTACTTAGTTGTAAGTTTGATTATATTACCTGTATATTATTGTTTACATGTGTGTTGTAAATTTATTTATTTAGTTATTTGAATGTTTGATTGCATTATTCTTTTAAGCAGTACACCAAAATGTTTGTAAACCACCTCAAATGTAACACCGTTGGTGTCCTGAGTGAATAAAGTTCTGTTCTGTCTAGCTCTAGAACGGCAGAGTACTCGCGTTAAAGGGACATTCCTGAGTTTTCTGCAAGTTTTAAGATGTTATCGACTAACAGAGGCTTTTTCACGACTGTAATTACATATCAAATATATTTTTCTGTATCAAATATTAGTGGCTGTATATTAAACGTGTTTCTAATCGTTCTAATATTTGTAAAAGGTTAAATTTCATTTTATTTCCTAAAAACTATTTTTTCGTACGTACGAGATTATTTGAAGACTAAATCCAGTTTGGGCTTCTTACAAATATTAAGACGACCAGAAACACATTGAATATACAGATACTGATATTCTAAATAAGAAAATATATTTAATATATAAATTTAATCGTAGAAATATTTTATTTGTCGGAAACATCTTATAATGGAGCAAACTCGGAAATGTCCCTTTAATATCCTCCCCTGATTATATCACATTATGCATGCGTTATTATGACATGTACTGGACAGGCTAGCTCTAGAACGGCAGAGTACTCGCGTTAATATCCTCCCCTGATTATATCACATTATGCATGCGTTATTATGACATGCACTGGACAGGCTAGTTCTAGAACGGCAGAGTACTCGCGTTAATATCCTCCCCTGATTATATCACATTATGCATGCGTTATTATGACATGCACTGGACAGGCTAGTTCTAGAACGGCAGAGTACTCGCGTTAATATCCTCCCCTGATTATATCACATAATGCATGCGTTATTATGACATGCACTGGACAGGCTAGTTCTAGAACGGCAGAGTACTGTCGTTAATATCCTCCCCTGATTATATCACATTATGCATGCGTTATTATGACATGCACTGGACAGGCTAGCTCTAGAACGGCAGAGTACTCGCGTTAATATCCTCCCCTGATTATATCACATTATGCATGCGTTATTATGACATGCACTGGACAGGCTAGCTCTAGAACGGCAGAGTACTCTCGTTAATATCCTCCCCTGATTATATCACATTATGCATGCGTTATTATGACATGCACTGGACAGGCTAGCTCTAGAACGGCAGAGTACTCGCGTTAATATCCTCCCCTGATTATATCACATTATGCATGCGTTATTATGACATGCACTGGACAGGCTAGCTCTAGAACGGCAGAGTACTCGCGTTAATATCCTCCCCTGATTATATCACATTATGCATGCGTTATTATGACATGCAGTGGGCAGGCTAGCTCTAGAACGGCAGAGTACTCGCGTTAATATCCTCCCCTGATTATATCACATTATGCATGCGTTATTATGACATGCACTGGACAGGCTAGTTCTAGAACGGCAGAGTACTCGCGTTAATATCCTCCCCTGATTATATCACATTATGCATGCATTATTATGACATGCACTGGACAGGCTAGTTCTAGAACGGCAGAGTACTCGCGTTAATATCCTCCCCTGATTATATCACATAATGCATCCGTTATTATGACATGCACTGGACAGGCTAGCTCTAGAACGGCAGAGTACTCGCGTTAATATCCTCCCCTGATTATATCACATTATGCATGCGTTATTATGACATGCACTGGACAGGCTAGCTCTAGAACGGCAGAGTACTCGCGTTAATATCCTCCCCTGATTATATCACATTATGCATGCGTTATTATGACATGCAGTGGGCAGGCTAGCTCTAGAACGGCAGAGTACTCGCGTTAATATCCTCCCCTGATTATATCACATTATGCATGCGTTATTATGACATGCACTGGACAGGCTAGCTCTAGAACGGCAGAGTACTCGCGTTAATATCCTCCCCTGATTATATCACATTATGCATGCGTTATTATGACATGCACTGGACAGGCTAGTTCTAGAACGGCAGAGTACTCGCGTTAATATCCTCCCCTGATTATATCACATTATGCATGCGTTATTATGACATGCACTGGACAGGCTAGTTCTAGAACGGCAGAGTACTCGCGTTAATATCCTCCCCTGATTATATCACATTGTGCATGCGTTATTATGACATGCACTGGACAGTCTAGAACGGCAGAGGACTCGCGTTAATATCCTCCCCTGATTATATCACACTGTGCATGCGTTATTATGACATGTACTGGACAGGCTAGCTCTAGAACGGCAGAGTACTCGCGTTAATATCCTCCCCTGATTATATCACATTATGCATGCGTTATTATGACATGCAGTGGGCAGGCTAGCTCTAGAACGGCAGAGTACTCGCGTTAATATCCTCCCCTGATTATATCACATTATGCATGCGTTATTATGACATGCAGTGGGAAGGCTAGCTCTAGAACGGCAGAGTACTCGCGTTAATATCCTCCCCTGATTATATCACATTATGCATGCGTTATTATGACATGCTAGCTCTAGAACGGCAGAGTACTCGCGTTAATATCCTCCCCTGATTATATCACATAATGCATGCGTTATTATGACATGCACTGGACAGGCTAGTTCTAGAACGGCAGAGTACTCGCGTTAATATCCTCCCCTGATTATATCACATTATGCATGCGTTATTATGACATGCACTGGACAGGCTAGCTCTAGAACGGCAGAGTACTCGCGTTAATATCCTCCCCTGATTATATCACATTATGCATGCGTTATTATGACATGCACTGGACAGGCTAGCTCTAGAACGGCAGAGTACTCGCGTTAATATCCTCCCCTGATTATATCACATTATGCATGCGTTATTATGACATGCACTGGGCAGGCTAGTTCTAGAACGGCAGAGTACTCGCGTTAATATCCTCCCTGATTATATCACATTATGCATGCGTTATTATGACATGCAGTGGGCAGGCTAGTTCTAGAACGGCAGAGTACTCGCATTAAAATCTTCCCCTGATTATATCACATTATGCATGAGT